>NC_092503.1:130117724-130159962 GCF_047511675.1 Marmota flaviventris | reverse complement strand
GAGTTGTTTATCACAGGCCACAGTGGAAGCCGGCGCCATCTTCTAATGGCGGCCACGGTCTATTGGAATGGCTTACCACACCTAGCCCTAAGACTAACTCTCACTTTCGCACTAGCCCTATCCCTAGCTCTAACCCTATCTCTTACATTAACCCTAATCCTAGCCATGAACCTAGATCTAACGTTAGCCCTATCCTTAGTCCTAGACCTAACCCTAGATCTAATCCTAACTCTAAATCTAACTCTAACCCTAAGCCTAAACCTAACCCTAACACTATTCCTAAACCTAACACTAATCCTAAACCTAGCACTAACCATAGCCCTAGCCCTAAAACAAAACTGAGCCATAGCCCTAACTTTAAAACATAAACTAAACCAAAATGTAACCCTACACCTAGCCCTAATCCTAACCCAAATTCAAGTCCAAAACCTAACCCTAATACTTACATTGAACATGAATTTGACCCTTACACTAACTCTAGTTCTAACCATCATCCTAACCCTAACCGTAACACTAGACCTAGTCCTAACCCTAATCCTATAACTAGCCCAAATCTTAACCCTAGTTCATACATTGGCTATAACTTTAAACCAAGCCCTAACTCTAACCAAAACCTAACTCTAAACAGACCTAACCCTAGCTTTAACCCTTACACTAACTCTTACACTAGCCCTAACCCTAACCCTAAACATAGCCCTAACCCTATCTCTAACCCTATCCCTTACCCTAAGTTAACCCTAACCCTATTAGTAGTCCTAACCTTAGCCCCTCATTCTCACTCTAACCATAACCAAAACCTGACACTTATTCTGACCGTAATGGTAACCGTAAGTCTAAACCTGACCCTAAACTTAAACCTAACCCTAACACTAGCACTAGCAATAAACCTATACCTAACCCTAACACTAGCCCTAACCCTCACCCTAACCCTAGCACTAATCCTATCCCTTACCCTAAGCCAAACACTAACTCTAATGCTAACCCTAATCCTAACCCTAATCCTTAGCCTAACACAAACTCTAACTTTATTACTAGTCCTATCCCTAGCCATCATTCTAGTAATAACCATAACCCAAACAGTAACCCTAACCCAGACCCTTATTCTGACCCTAACCATAAACCAAACCCTAACACTAGTCCTACCCGTAAACCTATGCCTAAACCTAACACTAACACTAGCCCTAGACATAAACCTAATCCTAAATCTAGCTATATCTCTCACCCAAGACTGAAACAAAATCCTAGCTGTAGCCCTAATGATAACCCTTAACCTAACCCAAACACTAACCCTACATCTAGACCTAACCAATCCTAATTTAGGCTCTATCCATAACCCTAATCCTAATCCAAATACATACCCTGACAATAACACTAACTTAGTTTGAAACTGACCCTAACCAAAACATAAACTGAACACTATACCTAGCCATAACCCTAACCATAACCCTAGTCCTTGTATACCCATAGCCCTAACCCTAGCTCTAAACCTAACACAAAATCTAGCCCTAATCCTAGGCCTAAACCTAGCCCTAAGCATAACCCTAACCATAACCATATCCCTCACGCTAATCCTAACCCTCAACTTAGATATAAACCTAGATAAACCCTAATCCTAAACCTAAACATAATCCTCGCCCTATCCCTAAACCTAATGCTAACTTTAGCCCTAATCATTATGTTAATACTAGCCCTAATACTGTCTCTATAATTATCCATTACAATAAACCTAACCCTAAACCTAATGATAACCCTAGCTCTAACTGTAACTGTAAACCTTATCCTAGACCTAACCCTAAACCTAACCCTCATCATAGTCCTAACCCTAGATCAAACCCTAAACTATACTCTAAACCTAACCCTAGCCTAAACCCTAACACTAACCATAAACCTAAAACTACCCCTGAACCTAACCCAACATCTAATCCTATTCATTAACTCTAAAGGTAACCTTAGCCCTATCCCTAACTCTAACCCTAACCTTAACTGTAATTCTAACCCTAGACATAACACTAAACCTAACTCTCACCCTAGCACTAACCCTAGTTCAAAACCTAACCCATATCCTAAACCTAACACAAATATTAACCCTAGCCCTAGCCCTAACCCTAACCCTAACTCTAGCCTTAATCCTAACCAAAATGCTAACCCTAACCCTCGCTCTAATGCTATCCATTACCCTAACAATAACCATAACCCAAATGCTAACCCTATGCCTAACCCTAACCCTAAAACTAACCCTAACCATACCCATTATCCTAATCTTAACCTGAATCCTAAATGTAAACCTATCCATTACCCTAAACCTAACTCTAACCCTACCCTAATTTGAGCCTTAACCCTAAAACTTAACCTAACCCTTAACCAAAACCTGAAGCTGACCTAATAAACACCTAATTCTAAACTTGATCCTTACCCTAAACCTAACCCTTATACAAGACTTAGCCATGAAACTAACCCTATAACTATCCCTAGCCATAACCCTAAACCTGACATTATCCCTATCCCTCAAATTTGCCCTAAACCTAACAAAAACCCTAGCCCTCATCCTAACACGAAATCTAGCCTTATCCTAACCCAATCCTAACCCTATCCCTAAACCTAATTCTAATCATCGCCCTAGCCCTAAACTAGCTATAACCCCATCTCTTCACACAAACCTAACCCTAAATCTAACCCTAAACATAGCCCTAACATTAGGCCTAATCCTAACACTAATCCTAGACCTATTCCTAGGCCTAGTTTAGCCCTAATCCTAACCCTAACCCTAGCCTTAAGACTAAATATAATTCTCGCCTAGCCCTATTTTAGTTCTAACCCTAAACCTTACAATAACCTTAGCCTTAGCCCTAAAACATAACCGAGATATAGCACTAACCGTTATCCTTAACTTCAACCAAATCCTAATCCTACATCTAGCCCTAAACCTACCCCTAATTCAAGTCCTATACCTAACCTAAAACTAACCCTTAACCTGACTCTGAACCTAAAAATAACCCTAGCTCAAAATATCACCCTAAACTTAAACCTGACCTTAAAACTAGACTTAACCCTAAATGTAACCCTAAAATTAGCCCTATTCATAACCCTAGTTCTTACATTAGCCATATCACTAACACTAGCTCTAACAAAACCCAAAACCTAGCCATTATCTGAGCCCAAATCCTAGCTTTAACCCTATCTCTAACCCTAAATGTAGCTCTAACCCTTACCCTAAACCTAACCCTAACTTTAATCCTTACACTAACCCTATACTACCCCTAACCCTATCCCTAACCCTAGCTCTAACCCTATCCAATACCCTAACCCAAACCCTAATCCTAATGCTAACCCTCAACATAACCCTAACACATTCCCTAACCCTAATGTATCCATTATCCTAAACATAACCTTAAACCTAAAGGTAACCTAATACTAGACGTAGACATAACAATAACTCTAAAATTAGCCCTAATTGTAACCCTAGTTCTTACATTAGCCATAGACCTAAAGCTAACACAAAACCTAACCCTAATCCGAGCCCTAACACTAGCTTTAACTCTAACCCTAGCCCTAACCCTAACCCTCACCATAAGCCTAGCCCTAACTCTAGCTCTAACTGAGGCACTAACCCTGCCCCTTACCCTAAGCCAAACTCTTACCCTAAAGCTACCTTGTTTTAACCTAATCCTTAGCCTAACCCAAAACCTAACTCTATTACTAGTCCTAACACTAGCTCTCAATCTAGCTATATCCCTATCAAAAACCCTAAATCTAACCCTGCCCCTTATTCTGACCCTAATACTAACCATAGGTCTAAACATGACCCTAACCCTAAACCAACAGCTAACATTGGTGCTCCCTGTAACCCTATACCTATACCGAACTCTAACACTAGACCTAGATCTACACCTAATCCTTCATCTAGCGATAACTCTAGCCCTAGCCTAAAACAAAAACCTAACCCTAGCCCTAAAAATAACCCTTAATAGCCCAAACACTAACCCTACCTTTAGACCTAACCCTAGACCTAATGCTGGACCCAATCGTAAACCTAATCCTAACCCAAACACTGACCCTTAACCTAACACAAACCCTAGTTAAAAACCTTTTCCTAACCAAAAACCTAACCCTAAACTAGATCTAGCCATATCACTAATGCTAAAACTAGCCATGACCATAAGCCAAACCCTACCTCTAAATATATCCATTACCCTAACCATAACCCTAAACCTAATGATAAACCTAGCCCTAACCCTAATCATGACTCTAACCCTAAACCTTGTCCTAGTGCAAATCCTAGCTCAAGCCCTAACCCTTAAATATAACCTAACCCTAACACTAACCCTTGGGCTAAACCTAACCCTAACCTTAACCCTAGTCCTAATCCTAACCTTAACCCTAGCCATAACTCTAGCTCTAATCCTACCCATTACCCTAACTCTAACCTTAACCCCAATTATAACCCTAGCCCTAACCCTAAATCTAATCTAACACTGACCCTAGACATAGCCATAAACCTAAACCTTGTCATAGACCTAACCCTAGCTCAAACCCTAACAATTACCCTAAACCTAACCCTACACCTATCCCTAACACTAGCCTTAAGCCGAAACCTAATACTAACCTTAAACCTAACCCGACATCAAACCCTATCCAATACACTAAACCTAACGATAACCCTAGCCCTAACCCTAACACTAACCTTAACCCTAACCGTAACTATAACCTAGGCCTAATCCTAAACCTAACATTTGCCCTAGTGCTAACCCTAGCTCAAACCCTAAACCATAACCTAAACCTAAACCTAACACTATCCCTGGGCCTAACCCTAACCCTAACCCTAACTCAAGCCCTAATACTAAACATAACCCTTGCCCTAACCCTAGTTCTAACCCTCTCCATTACCCTAAACATAGCCCTTACTCTAATGCTAACCCTAGGCCTAAACCTAATCCTTTCACTAACTCTAACTCTATCAATTACCCGACACCTAACCTGAACCCTAAACCTTACCCTATCATACAATATCCTTAACCCTAATGCTAATTTGAGCCCTAATCCTAAACCCTAACTTAAACCAAACCCCAAATCTGATTCTAACCCTAATAATACCCCCAGCTCTAAACCTAACCCTTACCCTAGACCTAGCCATAAATCTAACCCTCAATCTATCCCTAACCATAACCCTAGACCTGACACTAGCCCTAGCCCTTATTCTTGCCATAATATTCAAACAAACACTATCCCTCTAGCCCTAAATCTAGCCTTATTAATAAAGCAAAATATAATCCTAGCCCTAACCACAATTCTAACCTTCAACCTAGCCCTAACACTAGCCAGTCCCCTAAACCTAACCCTATCCCTATACCTAAACCTAAGCCTAAGCCTAAAACTAGGCCTAACCCTAGCACAAACCTAGCACAAACCCTAGACTTAATCCAAACCCTAATTTAGCCCTAAACCTAACCTTAACCTAGCCCTAAGACTAACTCTAAATCTTGACCTAGTCCTATTCCTTGTTTTAACCCCAACCCTTAACATAACCCTAAAACTTGCCCTAACCTTAGCCCTAACCCAAGCCATAGTCCTAATCCTACATCTAATCTTAACTCTAAATGTAACCCTAAACCTAAGCCTAAATCTCTCACTAACATAAGCTGTAACACTAACACTAATCCTAAAACTAGCCCTAACCTAGCCCAAGCCCTACAACAAAACAGAGCCATAGCCCTAACCATAAGATTTAACCAAAACCAAATTCTAAACCTACACCTAGCTTTAATTTGAGTCCTATCCCTAACGCTAAAACTAACCCTGACCCTTACTCTCACCCTACACTAACTCTAGCTCTAAACATCACCCAAAACTGACACTTAACCCAAACACTAGACCTAGCCCTAACCCTAACCCTAAAACTAGCCCTAATCGTAACCCTAGTTCTTACATTAGCTGTAGCCCTAAACCTAGCAGTATCCTAACCCAAAACCTACCCTAATCAGAGCCCTAACACTAGCTTTAATACTAACAATAACAGTAACCCTAGCTCTAACACTTACCCTATATCTAATGCTAACCCTAACCCTTGCAATAACCCCAAACCTAACACTAACCCTACCCCTAATCCTAACAATAACCCTAGCCCTAAACCTAGCTCTAATCCTATCATTACCTTAACCCTAACCCTAACCCTAATGGTAACACTAGGATAACCCTAACCCTATTCCTAACCCTAAACCTATCCATTACACTAAAACTAACCTGAACCCTTAGACTAACCATATCCATAAACCTAATCCTAACCCTAACTCTAACGCTAATTTGAGCCCTAACCTTAAACATTAACCTAATCCAACCCGGAACATGTACCCTGCCCTAATAATGCCCTTAGCTCTAAATCTTACCCTAAACCTTAACCTAACCCTTACACTATACCTAGCCATAACCCTAACCCTAAAACTATCTCTAACCATATTCCTAGACCTGACATAAGCCCTAGCACTAATGAAGCCCTAACCCTAACACAAACCCTAGCCCTAATCCTAGCCCTAAACTTAACTTTAATCCTAACCCTAAACCTAACACTAGCCCTAACCCTAATTTTAACCCTCACCTTAGTTCTAAACCTAGTGATAACATCAAGCCTAACCAAAACCATAACAATAACCCTATCCCTAAGCCTAAGCTAAGCCTTAATACTAACCCTAGCTCTAAACTTAGCCCTAATAAAGCCCTGAACTTAACCCTACCAAACCCTAACCCTAAGACTAACTCTAACTCTTGCCCTAGCCCTATTGCTAGATCTAACCCTATCCCTTATGATAACACAAAACCTAGCCATAACCTAGATTTAACCCTAATTCTAAATCTAGCCATAACCATAAGCCTAAACCATATCCTAACACTAGCTCTAACCCTAACACTAATTTGAAAACAAGCCATAACCCTAGCCCTAGCCCTCAAGCAAAACCGAGCCATAGCACTGACCCTAACACTTAACCTAAACCATAGCCTAAACCTACACCTAGCCCTAACCCTAGTCCTTATTCAACCCCTAGCCCTAACCTTAGAACTAATACTAACCCTGACTCTGACCCTAACTCTGACCCTAGCTCTACACATCACCCTATCCCTAAACCTAATCCTAACACTACACCTCACCCTAAACCTAACCCTAAACTAGCCCTAATAGTTATGCCAGTTTTTTACATTAGCCATAGCCCTAAATCTACCTCAAAACCTAGCCCTAATACAAGGCCTAACCCTAGCTTTGACCCTAACCCTAGCCCTAACCCTAACCCTATCTCTAGTCCTAAACTTAGCTCTAACCCTATCCCTAACCCTAAGCTGAACCCTCACCCTATTGCTACCCTAGTCCTGACACAAATCTTAAGCCTGCCTCAAACCCTAACTTTATTACTAGTCCTAACCCTAGCTGTCATCCTATCGCTAAACTTAACCCAAACCCTAACCCTAACCCTGACCCTTATTCTTACTCTTAACACTAAAGCTAGGTTTAAAACTGACCCTAACCCTTATATGAAACCTAACACTAGCCCTACCAGTAACCCTATACCTAAACTTAACAATAACACTAGCCCTTGACCTAAACCTAATTCTAAATATAGCTGTAACCCTAGCCCTAGCCCTCACAATAACCCTTAACATAAACCAAACACTAACCCTATCCCTAGACCTATCCCTAGTTCACATTCTGGACCTAACCCTAAACCTAATCCTAACCTGAACTCTGACACTTACCCTAACACAAACCCTAGTTCTAAACCTTATCCTAACCCCAAAAGTAACGCTAACACTAGACGAACCCTAAATCTAGCCATAACCATAACTCTAGCTCTTAAATTACTAATACACCTAACACTAGTCCTAAACCTCACACAAAACCTAGCCCTAATTGTAGCCCTAAACCTAACCCTAAGCATAACTCTAACCATAAACCTAGCCCTAAAACTAACCCTAACCCTCGACCTAGCCTTAACCCTAGCTCAAACCTTTAACCTTACCATAAACACAACACTAGCCCAAACTCAAAAACTCACCCCAAACCTAGACCTAATCCAAACCTTAACCATACCACAAACCCTAGCTCTAACTTTATCCACTACCTTAACCATAACACTAAACCTAATGCTAACCCTAGTCCTAACCCTAATCCTAACCCTACCCTAGCCCTGATTGTAACCCTAACCCTCACTGCAGCCCTAACCCTACCTCAATGCCTAACCCTTAAACTTAAGCTAACCCTAACTCTAACCAAAGGCCTAACCATAACCCTAACCCTAGCCATAATCCTAACCTGAACCCTAGCCATAAACCTAGCTCAAACCCTACCAATTACCCTAAGCCTAAACTTAACCCTAATGATAAAACTTGACCTAAAGCTAAACATACCCTAAACCTAAACATAAACCTAACCCAAGAACTAACAGTGAACCTAACCCTAATCCTAATCCTAAGCTAGCTCAAATCCTAACCCTAACCCTAAACCAAACCCAAACTCTAACCTAAACTTATCTGTAACTCTAACCTGACTTCTAAATCTATTACCCTAACTCTAATGATAACCCCACCCTAACCCTAACACTAACCATGACCATAACCCTAGCACTATCCTTACACTAGCACTAACCCTAGCTCAAACCCTAAACCATTCCCAAAACCTAATCCTAACTCTAACCCTCGCCCAAACCCTAACCCTAACCCTAACTCTAGCCAAAATATTAACCATAACACTAGCCCTAACCCTAGGTCTAACCCTATAAAATACCCTAATGATATCATAATGCTAATGCTAACCCTAGGCCTATCCCTAAACCTATCACAAACCAAAACCATATCCATTACTCTAAACCAAACCTGAACCCTAATGCTAACCCTATCCATTACCCTAACTTTAAATCTAACCTTAATGCTAATTCGAGGCCTAAACCAAAAACTTATCCTAACCCAAACCCAGAGCCTGACCGTGCCCCTAATAATACACCTAGCTCTTAACCTGACCCTTTCCCTAAACGTAACACTTAAATTTGAACTAGCCATAAACATAACACTAAGACTCTCCCTAACTGTTAACCTACACCTGACATTAGCCATAACCCTAATTCTTGCCTTAACCTAAAACAAAACCTAGCCCTAATTCTAGTGTTAAACCCAGTCTTAATCCTAACCCAAACCAAAACCCTAGCCCTAACCCTAAAGCTAATTGTAAAACTAGCCCTAACCCTAAACATAGCACTAAAACAAAACCAAGCAACAGGCCTAACACTAAACATTAACTTAAACCAAACACTAGCAATACACCTAGAACTAACCCTAGCCCTAATTCAAGTCCTAATCCTAACCTTAAAAATAACCCTGACCCTGACTCATATCCTAACACTCACCCTAGCTCTAAACAGCACCCTAAACTTAAACCAAACCCTAACAGTAACACTAGCCCTAATTTGAGTCCTGATCCTAACCGTAAAACTGACACTGACCTGACTCATATGTTAACATTGTCTCTAGCTATAAATATCAATCTAACTTTAAACCTAACCCTAACACTGACCTAACCCTAACCCTAACCCTAAAACTCACCCTAATTTTAACCCTATTTCTTATATTTGTCAATTCCCTAACCCTAGCCTTAAACCTCACACAAAACTAGTCCTAATATGAGCCCTAAACCTACTTTAACCTTAAATATAACCCTAACCCTAGCCCTAAACCTATGTCTAACCCTATCCCTTACCCAAAGCAAAACCTTAACCCTAGTGGTAACCGTAGACCTATTCCTAATTCTTAGTTTACACAAATATTAACGCTGTTAATAGTCCTAACCCTAGATTTCATTCTAGCTCTAAACCTATCCAAAACCCTAAACCTAACCCTGAACCTTATTCTGACCATAACACAAACCTGAGGTCAAAACTTGACCCTAACACTAAACCAAACCCTAACACTAGCCCTACTGGTAAACTTATACCTAAACCTTACCCTAACATCATCCCTACATCTAAATCAATCTAGCCTTAACTCTAAACAAAAACCTAGCCATAGCCCTAACAATAACCCTTAACCTAACCCAAACACTACCCCCACCCCTAGACAAAAACCTAGTCCTAAATCTGGCTTTAACCCTAACTTTAACTCTAACCTGATCACTGATCCTGCCATTAACACTAAACCTTACCCTAACCAAATCCTAAACCTAATTCTAGACCCACCCATAATTCAAACACTAAAGCAAGCCCTAATCATAACCCTGGCTCTTACATTACCCATAGTCCTTAGCGTAGGCCTAAAACTAACACTAAACATAGAGCTAATCCAAGGCCTAAACCTAGCCCTAAATGTAACACTAACCCTAACCCTAGTTCTAACCTAACCCTACCCCTCACCTTAGCCCTAACCCTAGCTCAAAAGCTTATCCATTACCCTAACCCTAAACTAATTGATCATCCTAGTCAAAACCCTAACTCTAAACCTAACCCTAACCAGAAAACTGACCCTAGACATAACCCTAAATTTAACTCTCAGTATAGTCCTAACTCTAGCTCAAACCTAAACCTAACCATAAACGTAAGCATAACCATAGTCCTAAAACTAACCCTAAACCAAAATCTAACCCTAACCCTAATCCTATATTTAACCCTATCCATTACCCTAACCCTAAACCGAAACTTAATGATAACCTTAGCCTTAGCCTTAACAATAACCTAACCCTAACCCTAAACCCACCATAATAAAATCCCTAGACATTACCCTAAAACTAACCCTCTCCCTAGCACAAACCCTAGCTCAAAACCTAACCCTTACACTAACCATACTCCTAAACTCAACCCTAGTTCTAAACTTAACCCTAACCATAACTCACGACCTATTTCAAAAAAATAACCCTAATTCTAATGTAAATTCTAATCCGATCCATTACCATAACCATAACCCTAAACCTAATGCTAACCCTAAGCCTAACTGTAACCCTATTGCTAACACTAACCCTAACAATTACCCTAAACTTAACATGAACTCTAAACCAAAATCTCTAATTACCCTAACCCTAAACCTAATGCTAATTCGAGCCATAAACCTAAATCATAACCTAAACCAAACCCTAACTTTGACCCTAATCTTAATAATTCCCCTACCTCTATACCTGACCCTTCCCCTAAGCCTAACCCTTACACTAGACATAGCCATAAACTTAATCCTAAAACTATATTTAACCATAACCCTAGACCTGATATTAGCCCTACTCCTAATCCTAGCCCTAAACCTAAAACAAACACTAGCCCTCATTCTAGCCCTAAACCTAAAACAAACACTAGCCCTCATCCTAGCCTTAAACCCAGCCTTAATCATAACCCTAACACTAAACCTAGCCCTAACCCTACTTGATTCCTCACCCTACCTCTAAACCTAGCTATTATGCCATTCCCTTATCCTAAATATAATGTTAATCCTAAGCCTATTGCTAGGCCTAAACTGAACACTAACCCTAACCCTAAGCTTAGCCTTAATTTAACCCTATCCCAAACCCTAACCCTAAGAGTAGCCGACGACAAACTCTAACTCTCACATTAGCCCTATTCCTAATTCTAACCCTATCCCTTACAGTAACTCTAACACTAGTCCTAAACCTAGCACTAACCCTTGCCCTATCCTTAGTACTAGCCTAACTTTAGATCTAAGTCTAACTTTAAATGTAACCCTAAGCTAGCAAAACATTAACCCTAGCATTAATCCTAGCACAAATTTAGTCCTAAAACTACCCCCTACTGTAACCCTAACCCTAACTCTCACCCTAGCACTAACACTAGTTCTAAATCTATCCCTTACCATAATAAAAACCCTAGCCCTAAACCTAGCCCCAACCCCATTCCTACTTTCACCCTAGCCCTAAACCTAGACCTAACCTTAACCCTCAATCAAACCCTAATCCTAAGCCTAAACCTCACTCTAACACTAGCCCTAACCTTAATGCAAATTGGAAAACTAGTCCTAACCAAAGCCCTAGCACTCAAACAAAACCAAATCATAGGCTTAAAGCTCATCCTTAACCTAAACTAAAACCTAAGCTTATACCTGGCCCTAATTCTAGCCACAATTTGAGTCCTAACCCTAACTCTAGAACTTACCCTGACACTGACTCAGACACTAACAATAACCCTAGCTCTAAACATCACACTAACACTAAACTTAACCCGAACACTAGACCTACCCCAAACCTAACCCTAAAACTAACCCTAATCATAACACCAGTTCTTATATTATCCATAGCCCTATGCTAACAGAAAAGCTAGCTCTAATCTGAGACCTAAACCTAGCTTTAAACCTAACCCTAACCTAAACCTAGACCTACACCTACCCCTTACACTACCATTACACTAGCTCTAACCCTATCCCTTACTCTAAGCCAAACACTCACACTCATGCTACCCTAGTCCTAACGCTAATCCTTAGCCTACCCTAAATCATAACACTATTACTAGTCCTAACCCTAGCCCTAATTCTAGCTCTAACACTAACCCAAATCCTAACCCTAACCCTGACCCTTTTCTGACCCTAACTCTAACCCTAGGATTAAAAATGACCCTAACCCTAAACTGAACCCAAACACTAGACCTATGGGTAACCCTATACCTAAAACTAACCCTAAGACTCGACCTAGACAAAAACCTAATCCTAAATCTAACCCATACCTCTAGCATTAGCCCTAAACAAAAACCTAGCTTTAGCCCTCACAATAACCCTTAACCTAACCCAAACACTACCTCTACATCTAGACCTAAACCTAGTCCTAATTCTGGCCATAACCCTAACACAAACACTGTCCCTTCCTGTAACAAAAATCCTAGCTCTAAATGTTATGCTAACCCAAAATCTAGCCATAACCCTAACACGAGACCTAGCCATAACCCTAACTCAAGGTCTTATGTTACATATAGCCCTAACTTTAGCCCTAAACCTCACACAAAACCTAGCCATAAGCGTAACCCTAGCCCTAACCCTATAACTAACCCTAACCCTAACCCTTGCCTTAACCTTAACCCTAGCTCAAACACTAAGCCTTACCCAAATATAACTCTAGACCTAAACCTAACCCTAACCCTAGTCCTAATCCTAACCATAACCAAGGCTAAATCTAACTCTATCCATTACCCTAAACATAACCCTAACACTAATGCTAAACCTAGCTCTAAATTTAACACTAACCCTAAACCTAGATGACACACTAACCCTAACCATTGCCCTAGCCCTAACCATAGCTCAAACCCTAACACTTACCCTAAACCTAACCCTAACAGTCACCCTAGGCTTAACCCTAACCCAAACCCTAACAATACCCCTAGCCCTAATCCTAACCATAAACCTAGCCCTAAACCTATCCATTACCCTAAACATAAGCCTAATCCAAATGCTAACCGTAGGCCTAACTCTAAACCTATCTCTAACACTAACCCCATCCATTTCCTAAAACTAACCTGAACACTAAACCTAACCTTATTAATTACTCTAACCCAATCACTAACCCTAATGCTAAATCAAGCCCTAAATTTAAACCATAACCTAAACCAAACCCTAAACAAGACACTTTCCCTAAAAATACACATAGCTTTAAACCAGACCCTTTCCCAAAACCTAACCCTTACAATAGACCTAGTGATAAACCTAACCTTAACACTATCCCTAAGCGTAACCCTAACTGACATTAGCCATAGACCTAATTCTCGACCTAAACCTAACACAAGCCCAAGCCCTCATCCTAGGCCTAAACCTAGCCTTAATCCTAACCTGAACCCTAAACCTAGCCCAATCCCTAATTTCAACCCTCGCCCTAGTTTTGAACCTAGGTATAACCACATCCCTTTCTATAACCCTAAACCTAACCCTAATCTTAACACTAACACTAATGCTAACCCTAACCCTAACCCTAACACTAACCCTAGCTCTAATCCTAGCCCCAATTTAGTGCTAATCTTAACCCTAACTCTAACCCTACCGGAAGACTAACTCTAACTCTTGCCTAGACCTATTTCTAGTACTAACTCTATCTGTTATCATAACCCTAACACTAGCCCTAACCTAAGCCCAAAACCTAGCCCAAGTCCTAACCTTAGATCTAACCATAACTCTAAATATAACCCTAACCCTAAGCCTGAACCTCACCCTACCACTAGCCCTAACACTATCTCTAATCTTAAAACTAATTCTAAACCTAGCTGTAGCTCTAAAAGAAAACTGATCCCTAGCCCTAACCTTAACACTAACCTAACTGTAACCTCAGACTTGACATTATACCTAGCTGTAATTCTTGCTCTAACCCTAACACAAAACCTAACCCTACACCCACCCATAACTCTAGCCTTATTTTGAATGTTTTCCCTAACCCTAAAACTAACACTGACCTTGAGTCTGACCCCAACACTAACCCTATTTTAAATCATCACTCTCTTCATAACCTAACCCTAACACTAGACCTAGCCCTAACCCTAACCCTAACCCTAAAACTAGCCCTAATCATAACCCTAGTTCTTATATTAGCCATAGCCCTACCCTAACCCTAACCTAATCTAAAACCTAGCCCTAACCCTAACCCTAACACTAGCTTTAAACCTAACTCTAACTCTAAACCTAATCCTAACCCTAACCTTAATCCTAACGATAAACCTAGCCCTAACTCTAGCTCTAATCCTATCTATTACCTTAACCCTAACCCTAATACTAATCATAGGATAACCTTAACTCTATCCATAACCCTAACTCTATTCATTACCCTAAACCTAACCTGAACCCTGAACCTAGCAATATCCATTATCCTAACCCTAAACATAATCCTAACCTAATTTGAGCCATAATCCTAAACCTTAACCTAAACAAACCCTAACCGTGACCCTGACCCTAATAATACCCCTATCTCTAATTGAGACCCTAAATCTCAACCTAACCCTTACAATATACATAGCCATAAACCTAACCCTGAAACTACCCCTAACCATAACCCTAGGTCTGACATTAGCTCCAGCCCTAATGTTATCCCTTATGCAAAAAAAAAAACAAAAAAAAAAAAAAAAAAAAAAAAAAAAAAAACATAGCCCTAATCCTGGCCCTAAACCTAGCATTAATCCAAAACCTAACCCTAACACTAGGCATAACCCTAAAGTGAACCCTCACCCTAGCCATTAACCTAGCTATAATATCATACCTTACCCTAACCCTAATTCTAACCCTAGCCCTAAACCAAGGCCTAGCCCTAATACTAACCCAAGCTCTAATCCTAGACCTAATTTAGCCCTAACCCTAAACCTAATTATATCCCTAGCCCTAAGACTAACTCTAAATCTCGCCCTAGCCTTATCCCTAGTTCTAATGTTATCCCTTACCATGACACAAAGCCTAGCCCAAACCCTAGCCCCAAACGTAGCCCTAGCCCTAGAGCTAGATCTAACCCTAACTCTAAATCTAACCCTTACCTTAAACCTAAACCTCACTCTAACAATAGCCCTAATCCTAATGCTAATTTGAAAACTATCCCTAACCATACCCATAGAATTCAAGCAAAACTGAGCTACAGTTCTAATCCTAAACCTTAACCTAACCCAAACCCTAATGCTACACCTAGCCCTTACCCTAGCCTTAATTCGAGTGCTAAACCTAACCGTACAACTAATAGTGAACCTGTCTCTGATCCTAAAACTAACCCTAGCTCTAAACATCACCCTAATCCTAAACCTAACCTGAACACTAAACCTAGCCCTAAACCTAATCCTAAAACTAGCCCTATTCATATTGCCAGGTCTTACATTAGCAATAGCCCTAACCCTAACACAAAACCTAGCCTTAATCTGAACCCTAACCCTAGCTTTAACCCTAAAGCTAACCCTAACCCTAATCCTAACCATGACCCTAGCTCTAAATTTATTCCTTACCCTAAGCCAAACTCTCACCGTAATGCTACCCTAGTCCTAACCCTAATCCTTAGACAACCCCAAACACTAAGTCTATTCCTAGTCCTAACCCTAGGCTTCATTCTATCTCTAACACTAAACCAAACCCTGAGACTATCCCTGACCCTTATTCTGATTCTAACACTAACCCTAGGTCTAAGCCTGACCCTAAACCTAAACCAAACACTAACACTAGCCGTATCGGTAAACCTATACCTAAACCTAACCATAACATTAACACTAGACCTAAACTTAATCCTAAATATAGCCATAACTCTAGCCCTAGCCGTAAACAAAAACCTAGCTCTAGCACTAACAATAACCATTAACCTAATGCAATGACTAACAATACCCCTAGAACTATCCGTAGTAAAATTGTGCTCCTAACTTTAAATCAAATGCTAACCTGAACACTGATCCTTACCCTAACACAAACCCTAGCTCTAAACCTTATACTAACCGAAAACATACCCCTAACACTAGACCTATCCATAACCCTAACCTTAAAAGTAGCCATAACCATAATCCTAGTTCTTACATTACTCATAGTCCTATCACTAGCCATAAACCTCCCCCCAAAACCTAGCCCTAAATGTAGCACTAAAACTAGTTGTAAGCCTAATCCTAACCCTAGCCCTAGCCCTAACCCTCACACTTGCCTAGCCCTAACCTTAGCTAAAACTCTACCTCTAACCCTAAATATAACCCTAAACCTAACCTTAACCCTAACCCTTGCCCTATTCCTAACTGTAACCATAGCACAAATCCTACCTCAAATTCTATCCATTACCTTAAATATAACCCTAACACTAAAGCTAACCCTAGCCCTAATTCTAACCCTAATTATAACCATAGCCCTGACTCTAACCCTAATCCTCGCCCTACACCTAACCATAAACACTTAACCTAAACCTAACCCTAACACTAACCCTAGGCCTAAACCTAATACTAGTCCTAATCCTAACTTTAACACAATCCCTAACACTAGCACTAACTCTATCCATTACTCTACACATAAGCCTATCCCAAATGCTAACCCTAGGCCTAAACCTAAAATTATCCCTAAAACTAACCTTATACTTTTCTCTATACTTAACCTGGACCCTAATCCTAATCCTATTCATTACTCTAACTCTAACCCTAATGCTAATTTGGGTTCTAACCCTAAACATTATCCTAAAGTAAACCCTAACCTGGACTTTGACCCTAATAATACACCCAGCTCTAAACCTGACCCTTACCCTAAACCTAACCCTTACACTAGACCTAGCCATAAACCTAACCCTAACCATAACCCTAGAACTGACATTAGTCTTAGCCTTAATTCTAGCTCTTACTCTAACACAAAACCTAGCCCTCATCCTAGCCCTAAAACTAGCCTTAATTCTAATCCAAACCCTCACCCTTGCTCTATCCCTAATTTTAACCCTTGATTGAGCCCTGAACCTAACTATAAGCCCATCACATCCCCTAAAACTAATCCTAACCCTAACAATTACACAAACCCTAACCCTAGCCTTAACCATAGGCCTAACACTAACACTAACCCTAGCGCTAATCCTAGTCCTAATTTAGCCCTAACCCAAACCCTACCCCTAACCCTAGTCCTAAGATTAACTCACTCTCACCCTAGCCCTATTTCTATTTCTAGCCCTATTGGTTCCCTTTCCCTAACATTAGCCCTCATCGTAGCAATAGCCCTAACCCTATATCTAATCGTAACTCTTAATCTAACCCTAAACTTAAGCCTAAACCTCACCCTACCACTAGCCCTAATACAATTGCTAATCCTAAAATTAGCCCTAACCCTAGCCTTAGCCCTAAAACAAACCGAGTCATTGCTCTAACCTTAAACTAAACCAAACACTAATCGTACAACTAGCCACAACCCTAGCTCTAATTCAAGTCCTAGGCCTAAAGTTCACCATAGCTCTAAATATCATCCTAACCCTAAAGCTAATGCTAACACTAGACCAGCCCAAATCCCATCTCTAAAACTAACCCTAATTGTAAACCTAGTTCTTACATTGGCCTTAGCCCTAACTCTAGCTTTAACCCTAACACAAAAATAGCCCTAATCCGAGCCCTAACACTAGATTAAACCCTAACCCTAACCCTAACCCTAGTCCTAAACCTAACCCTAACTCTAGCCCTTACCGTATCCCTTATGTGAAGCCAAACCCTATCCGTAATGCTAACCCTAGTCCTGATCCTAATCCTTAGCCTAACCCTATTTCTAGTCCTAACCCAAGCACTCTTCTAGCTCTAATTCTAACCCCAAACCTAACCCTAACCTTCACCCTTATTCTGACACTAACACTAATTATAGGTCTAAACGTGAACCTAACCCTTAACCGAAACATAAAATAAGCCTTATAGTAACCTAAACCTTACCCTAACACTAGCCCTAAACCTAAACCAAATCCTAAATCTAGCAATAACTCTAGCCCTAGACCTAAACAAAAACTTAGTCCTAGCCATAACAATAATCCTTAACCTAAAACAAACACTAACCCTACCACTAAACCTAACCCTTTCCTATTTCTGGCTTTCACCCTAACCCTAACTCTAACCTGAACACTGACCTTGCCTTTAACAGTAAACCTATCTCTAAACCTGAGCCTAACCAACATCTAAACCTAACACTAGACCTAGCCATAACTCTAACCCTAAAACTAGCCCTAATCATAACCCTAGCTCTTATATTACCCATAGCCCTAACCCTAGGCCTAAACCTAACACAAAACCTATATCTTATCCTAGGCCTAAACCTAGCCTTAGGCATTACCATAACAGAAACCATAGCCCTAACCCTATCCTAACCTTCACCTTAGTCCTAACCCTGGTTCAAAACCTAACACCCTAAATATAAACCTACACCTATCCCTAAATCTAACCCTAAACCTAGTCCTAATCTTAACCTTAACTCTAGCACTAAAGCTAGCTCTAAAGATACCCATTATCCTAAACATAACCTTAACTCTATTTATAACACTAGGCCTAATCCTAACCCTAAACCTAACCAGAAAACAAATCCTATACCTAACCCTAAAACTCACGCTCACCATAGACCTAACCCTAGATCAAACCCTAACCCTTATCTTAAAAATAACCATAAAGATAGCCCTAACACAAAGCCTAAATCTCAATCTAACTCTAACCATAAACCTAAACCTACATCTAATCACATCCATTACCCTAACGTTAACACTACCCCTAATGATGACTAAAGCCCTAATCCTAATGCTAACTCTAACCATAAAGTAATCTTATCCCTAGACCTAACCCTAAAGCTAACCCTCGCCCTAGCCCTAAAACTAGCTCAAAACCCAACTCTTACACTAAACATAACCCAAACCCTAACCCTAAATATAACCCTAACCCTAACCCTAACTCAAGACCTATTTCTAATCATAAATCTATCCCTAAACTTAGCTCTAACCCTATCCATTATCCTAACCATAACCCTTACCATAATGCTAACTCTAGACCTAACCCTAACCCTATTGGTAACCCTAACCTTATCAATTACTCTAAACCTAAACTGAACCCTAAACAAAAACCTATCATTACCCTAACCCTGACCCTAAAGCTAATTAGAGCCCTAACCCTAAACATTAACCTCAAAGAAACTCTAACCCTGAACCTTACCCTAATAATTCCCCTAACTCTAAACCTGACCCTTACCCTAAAACTAACCATTAGACTAGACATAGACATAAAACATTCTAAATCTATCACCAAACGTAACCCTAGACCTGATATTAGCACTATCCCTAATCCTAGCTCTAACCCTAACACAAACCCCAGCCCTTATCCTAACGATAAACCTAGCCTCAATCCTAACCCTAACCCTAATGTTAGGCCTAACCCTAACACTAACCCTAGCCCTAACCCTAGCCCTAATGTTTTCCCTAAATTACGCCTATCCCTAACCTTAGCCCTAATCCTACACCTAAGACTAACTCTAACTCTCACCCTTGCCCCATCCCTAGTTCTAACCAAATCCTTTATGGGAACAATAATCCAAGCCCTAACCCTAGCCCTATCCTTAGCCCTAGCCTAACCTAGATCTAACTCTAACTCTAAATCTAACTTTAACCATAAGCTTAAACCTAAACCTAACACTAGGCCTAACTATAATGCTAATCCTAAAACGAGCCCTAATCCTAGACCTAGCCCTAAAACAAATCCCAGACACAGCCCTAAACCTAACACTTAACCTAAACCAAACCCTAAGCCTAACCCTAATCTTAGTCCTAATTCGAGTTTTAAGCTGAACCAAAAACTAAGCCTGACGCTGAATCTGACCATAACACTAACCCTACCTCTAAAGATCAAACTAACCCTAAACCTAAACTTAACACTAGACCTAGCCCCAACCCTAAACCTAAAATTAGCCTTAAATGTAAACCTGGTACTTACATTAGCCGTAACCCTAATCATAGCACTAACTTAACACAAAACCTAGCCCTAATTCAAGCCCTAACCCAATCTTTTACCCTAACACTAACCCTAATGCTAATTCGATCCCTAACTTTAGACCTTAACCTATCCCAAACCTTAACCAACACCTTGTCCATAATAGTACACCTAGCCCTAAACCTGACCCTACCCCTAAACCTAACCCTTACACTAGATGTATCCACAATCCTAAACATAAAATTATCTTTAAACATAATTCTAGACCTGAAATTAGTCGTAGTCCAAATCCTAGCCCTAACCCTACAACAAACACTAGCCCTCATCTTAGCACTAAACCTAGTCTTAATCATAACCCTAACCGTAACCAAAGCCCTAACCCTAATTTAAATATCACCCTGCCTCTAAACCTAGCTATAACATTATACCTTACCCTACACTTAATACTAACTCAAACCCTACTCTATATTTAAGCTGAAAACTAACCATAGCCCAAATCCTAGCCCTAATTTACCCATTTCCCCAACCCAAGACCTAAGACTAACTCTAACTCACACTAGCCCTATCCCTAGTTCTAACCCTATTACATACCATAATCTAACTCTAGCCCTAACCCTTGCCCTATCATTAGTCCTAACCTTAAAACTAGATCTAACCCTAAATATAAATCTAACCCTAAACCTAAGATTAAGTCTAACACTAACACTAGCCCTAACCCTAATGCTAATCATAAAATTAGCACTAACCCTAACTCTAGCAGCAAAACAAAACCAAGCAATAGTATAACCCTAAACCTTAACTTAAAACACCCTAACACTACATATAGACCTAACCCTAGCCCTAAATTCGACTCCTAAACTTAACCTTAAAAGTAACCCTGACACAGGCTTGTATCCTAACACTCACCCTAGCTCTAGACCTCATCCTAAACTTAAACCGAAACGTGCCAGTAACCCTATCCCTAATTCGAGTCCTAACCCTAAGTCTGAACCTCATTCATATCCTAACACTAACCCTAGCTATAAATATCACTCTAACCTTAAACCTAACCCTAACACTAGACCTAAACTTAAACCTAATCCTAAAACTAACCCTAATGGTAACCCTAGTTCTTACATTAGCCATTGCCCTAACCCTAGCCCTAACACTACAACAAAAAACTTGCCCTAATTAAAGCTCTAAACCTAGATTTAACCCTAACCCTAACCCCAACTCTAACTCTATCCCTATCCCTTACCCTAAGCAAAACTCTAACCCTAATGGTTACCCTAGAACTCTTCCTAATTATTGGGCTAACCAAAATACAAACCCTTTTAATAGTCCTGACTCTAGCCCTCATTTTAGCTCTAAACTTATCCCAAACCCTAACACTAACCCTACCTTTATTCTGACACAAACAATAACACCAGGTCTAAACCTGAACCTAAGCATAGAGCAAACACTAACACTGGCCCTACTGGTAATCTTATAATTAAACCTAACCCTAACCCTAGCACTAACACTAACTCTAACTCTCACACTAGCCCTCTCCCTAGTTCTAAACCTATTCCTTACTGTAAAGGAAAACCTAGCCCTAAACCTAGCAGTAATGCTTGCCCTATCCTTAGTCCTTGCCCAAACCCTATTTCTAACCCTAACTCTAAATCTAACCCTAAACCTAAGCCTAAGCCTAACACTAACACTAGCCCTAACTCTAATGCTAATCAGAAAACTAGCCCTAACACTCACCCTAGCAGTAAAACAAAACTGAGCAATGGCCCTAACCCTAAACCTTAACTTAAACCACTCTAAAACTACATCTAGACCTAACCCTAGCCCTAAATTTGACTCCTAACCCTAACCTTAAATCTAACCCTGAAACAGACTCATATCCTAACGATCACCCTAGCTCTAGACCCCATCCTAAACTTAAACAAAAACCTAACAGTAACCCTACCGCTAATTCGAGTCCTAACCCTAACCCTGACCCTGATTCATATCCTAACACTAAACCTAGCTCTAAATATCATCCTAACCTTAAACATAACCCTAACACAAGACCTACCCCTAACCCTAAGCCTAAAACTAACCCTAATTGTAATCATAGTTCTAACATTAGCCAATGTCCTAACCATAGCCCTAAACCTACAACAAAAACAACCCCTAATCCAAGCTCTAAACCTAGCTTTAACCCTAACCCTAACTCTAACCCTAACCATAGCTCTAAACTTATCCCTTACCCTAAGCAAAACCCTAACCCTAATGGTAACCCTAGACCTATCCCTAATCCTTAGGCTAACTAAAATCCTAACCACATTAATTGTTCTGACCCTAGCCCTAATTCTAGCTCTAATCCTATCCCAAACTCTAGTGCTAACCTTGACCCTTATTCTGACTCTAACACTAAACTTAGGTCTAAAACTGACCCTAAGCCTAGACCAAACTCTAACACTGACACTATCGATACAGTTATTCCTAAACCTAACTCTACCACTAGCCTTAGACCTAAATCTAATCCTAAATCTACCCTTAACTCTAGCCCTAGACCTAAACAAAACCTAGTCCTACCCCTAACAATAACCCTTACCATAACCCAAACACTACCCCTGCCCCTAGACCTAAACCTAGTCCTAATTCTGGCTACAACACTAACTCTAACTCTAACCTGAACACTGACCAGCAATTAACAGTAAACCAACCACTAAACATGACCCTAACTGAAAATATAATTCTAACACTAGACCTAGCCATAACCCTAACCCTAAAACTAGCCCTAGACATATACCTAGTTCTTACATTACCCACAGCCCTAACCCTAGGCCTAAACCTAACACAAATCCTAGAGCTAATCCTAGGCCTTAAACTAGCCCTAAGCATAACCATAATACTAACCCTAGCCCTATACTAACATATTGGTAGCCTTATTCCAACCCTAGATGAAAGGATAACACTTACAGTAAACATAAACCTAGAACTATCCGTAAATCTAAACCTAACCCTAGCCCTAATCCTAACCTTAACCCTAGCCCTAACCCTAGCTCTAAAGCTACAAAATACACTAAACCTAAACCTAAACCTATTGGTAAGCCTAGCCTTAACCCTAAACATAACCCTAACCCTAACCAGAAAACTAAACCTAGACCTAACCTTAAAACTAAAACTCAATATAACCCTAACACTAGGTAAAAACCTAACCCTTACCATAAACCTAAAAATAATCACAGCCCTAACCTTAACCCTAAAATTAAATATAACCCTAACCCTAAACCTAAACCTAAATCTAACCATATCCATTACACTAAACCTAACCCTAACCTTAATGATAATCCTAGCCCTAACCCTAACTCTAAACCTAAAACTACCATAATTCTATCCCTATACCTAACCTTTAACCTAACCCTTGCTCTAGCCCTACCCATAGCTCATAACCTAACCATTATGCTAAACATAACAATAAACATAACCCTAATTCTAACCCTCACACTAACCCAAACACAAGACCTAATTCTAACCCTAACCCTAGCCCTAAACTAAATTCTAACTATATCCATTACCCTAAACATAAACCTTAACCTAATGCTAACCCTAGGCCTAACACTAACCCTATCACTAACCCCAACCCTATGAATTATCCTAATCCTAACCTGAAACGTAAACCCAACCCTATTATTACAATAACCCTAAACCTAATGCCAATTTGAGCACTAACCCTAAACTCAAACCTAAACCAAATCCTAACTCTGAAGATGACCCTAATCATACCCTAGCTCTAAAACTGACCCTTACCCTAAACCTAACCCTTACACTAGACCTAGCCAAAAACCTAAGCTTTAAAATATCCCTAATGTTAACCCTAGACCTGATATTAGACCTAGCTATAATCCTAGCCATAAACCTAAAACAAACCCTCGCCCTTATCTTAGCCCTAAACATAGCCTTAATCATAACCCTAACCCTAAACTTGGGCCTAACCCTAACACTAAACCTAGCCGTAACCTTAGCCCTAATTTGAGTTTTTAGCCGAAAACAAAAACTAACACTGAATCTAACCTAACCCTAATCCTAGCTCTAAACATCACTCTAACCCTAACCCTAAATCTAACACTAGACTTAGCCCTAAACCTAACCATAAAACTAGCCTTAATCGTGACCCTAATACTTATATTAGATGTAACAATAACCCTAGCCTTAACTTAACCCAAAACCTAGCCCAAATCTCTGCCCTAACCATAGTTTTAACCTTAACCCTAACCTTAACCCTAACACTAGCACTAATTGTAACCATAACCCTAGCCATAACCTTAGCTCTAACCCTATCCATTACCCTAAACATAACTCTAAACCTAATGCTAACCCTAGGCTTAAACCTAACCCTATCCCTACTCATAACTCTATTCATTATCCTAAACCTAAACTGAAACCTAAACCTAACCCTATCATTACCTTAATTGTAACTGTAATGCTAATTCGAGCCCTCATTTAAAACCTTAACCTATCTCAAACACTAATAATGAACTTGACCCTAAAAATACCCTTAGCTCTAAACCTGACCCTAAACTTAAACCTACCATTACACTAGATGTAGCCATAAAACTAACCCTAAAACTATATTTAACCATAATGCTAGACTTGAAATTAGCCCTAGCCCCCTAACCCAAACCATAACCCATGTTTTAACCCTGATTCTAACCCTTGCCCTAACCCTAAACCTAGCTATAACCCCATCCCTTACCCTAAACCCAACCATAACCCTAAACCTAACCCTAACCCATCACTCTAAACTTAGGCATAACAATAACACAAAGCCTAGTACTAATCCTAGCCCAAATTTAGTCCTATCCAAACCCTAACTTTAGCCCTAAGACTAACTCTTGCCCTAGCCTTATAGCTAGTTCTATCCTTAGTCCTAGCCCTAATCCTAACTCTAAATATAAACCCTAACTCTAAATTTAAGTGTAACCATAAGCCTAAACCAAACCCTAATATAGTCCTAACAAAAATGCTAATCCTAAAATTTGAACTACACCTAGCTCTAGTCATAAAACAAAACCAAGCCATAGCCCTAACACTAACCCTTATTCTAAACCAAACTCTAACCATACAATTAGCCCAAACTCTAACTCTAAAACTTACCCTGAACCTGATGCTGAGCCTAACACTAATCCTAGCTCTAAACATTACCCTAACCTTAAATTAAGCCTAGCACTAGACCTAGCTATAACCCTAACCATAAAACGAGCCCTAATCATAACCCTAGTTCATTCATTAGTTGTTGTCCTAACCCTACCCCTAACCCTAACACAAATCCTACTCATTGCTGCAGTCTGGCTGGGCACAAAATCAAGAGACACTCAGCCTTGTAGATTCAAACAGCAATTCTTTATTCCCAAACTGTCACCGGCACTCTACACGCACGTTCTGGGGAAAATCCACCAGCACTCTACATCCCAAATACTCTCTGAATCCCATGAGAACTCAACAGGAACTCAAGGAGCGGGCAGGCGCCTGAGGCAGCAGGATATGCCCTATTCCCAGCAGGGTCCACCTTAAACCTGGAACCACCCTAAACCCAAGGAGAGGGTGCTTGAGGCTGCAGGATACTCCATATTCCCAGCAGGATACACACTAAACCTGGACCCACCCTAATCCAGCAGGATCCTCCCTAAACCCGGATCCACCCTGGTCCTTGAGCAGGGTCACCTTTCTCAAACATTCATGCAATGTCACTGCAAATGACCTGGGTCCAAGGCAAGCCCATTTCCACAATGGAGAGTCCTTCCTCTAAGCAACATGGGGTAGGCTGACAAAGAAATTGCCATGCGTCATTCCTACTTGGCAATGGCTCTCAGCAACCCATAATCTAAGCCCTAACCCTAGATTTAACCCAAATCTTAACCCTCACACTAGCCCTAATCCTTTCCCTTATGCAAAGCCAAACCCTAACCCAAATGCTAACCTGAGTACTAACCCTAATCCTTAGCCCAACTTATACTCAAACCATATTACTAGTCCTAACCCTAGCCCTCATTCTAGCTCTAACCCTAAACCTGAACCTCATTCTGACCCTAACACTAACCCTGGGTCTAAACCTGACCCTATCCCTAAACCAAACCCTAACACTAGCCTTACTGGTAACCCTATGTCTATACTTAACCCTAACACTAGCCCTAGACCTAAAGCTAATCTTAAGAATAGCTATAACTCTAGACTTAGACCTAAACAAAAACCTAGCCATAGCCCTCACAAGAACCATTAACCTAAACCAAACACTAGCCCTACACCTAGACCTAAACCTAGTCCTAATTCGGGCTATAACCCTAACCCTAACCCTATCCTGACCCTTACCCTAACACTAAACCTATCTCAAAACCTGACCCTAACCCAAAACCTAGACCTAACACTATACCTAGCCATAACCCTAACCCTAAAACTAGCCCTAAACATAACCCTAGCTCTTGTGTTAAACATAGTTCTAACCTAGCCCTAAACATTACATAAAACCTAGCCTTAATCCTAGGCCTAAACTTAGTCCTAAGCATAACCCTAACCCTAATCACAGCCCTAACACTAACCCTGTCCCTAACCCATGCCTTAGACCTAACCCTACCTCAAGGAAAACCCTTTCACTAAACATAACACTAGCCCCATCTTAAACCCTAACCCTAATCCTAGCTTTAATCCTAATCCAAACTTTAGCTCTAACCCTATCCATTACCCTTACCCTAACCCTCATTATAACCCTATTCCTAACACTAAACATAACCATAAACATAAATGTAACCCTAGACCTAACCCGAAAAATAACCCTTGCAATAGCCCTAACTTTAGCTGAAATATTAAGCCTTACACTAAAACTAATCCTAACACTAGCCCTAACCCAAACACTAACTCTAACCCTAACCCTACCTCTAATATTATCCATTACCCTAAACTTAACCCTAACCCTATTTAAAACGCTAGTCATAACTCTAACACTAAAACTAGCCCTAAACATAATCCTAGCTCTTTCATTACCCATAGTTCTAACCCTAGCACTAAATCTAACATAAAACCTAGCTCTAATCCTAGGCCTAAACTTAGTCCTAAGCATAATCCTAACCCTAATCATAGCCCTAACACTAACCCTAACCCTAACCCATGTCTTAGACCTAACCCTACCTCAAGGAAAACCCTTTCACTAAACATAGCACTAACCCCATCCTAAACCCTAACCAAAATCCTAGCTCTAATCCTATCTTTAATCATAGCCCAAACTTTAGTTCTAACCCTATCCATTACCCTTACACTAACCCTAATTTTAACCCTATCCCTAACACTAAACCTTACCTTAAACATAAATGTAACCCTAGACCTAACCTGAAACCTAACCCTTACAATAGCACTAAACTTAGCTGAAATATCAAACCTTACACTAAACCTAATCCTAACACTAGCCCTAACCCATACCCTAACCGTAACCCTAACCCTACATCTAATATTATCCATTACCCTAAACTTAACCCTAGCCCTAATTAAAACCCTTGCCACAACCCTAACCCGAAAACAAACGATAACCTTAAACATAACCCTAGACCTAAACTTAAACCTAACTTTCGCCCTAGCTCTAACCCTAGCTCAAACACTAACCTTTACTCTAACCTAACCATAACCCTAGCCCTAAACTTAACACTTACCCTAACCCTACTACTTACCCTAAACCAAACCCTAGCCCTATCCCTAACACTAACCCTAATCCTAGACTTTATCCAAACCAAAACCTAGCCCTAACCTGAGCTCTAAACCTCTCCATTACACTAAACATAACCCTAAACCTAATGCCAATCCTAACCCTATTAATAAACCTAACCCATTCTTTACCCTAAACCTTAACTGAAACCTAAACCTAACTGTATCCATTACCCTAACACTAAACCTAAACCTACCACTAACTCAACCCTTAACCGTAAACTTTAACCTAAACCAAATGCCAACCCTGACTCTAACCTAAAAAAAAAAGCCCTAGCTCTAATCCTGACACTTACACTAAAAGTAACTCACTAGAACTAGGTATAACATAATCCTAAAACTATTCCTAACCATAACCCTAGACCTGACATTAGTCTTAGCCCTAGTCCTAGCTGTAAACCTAACAGAAACCCTAGCCATCATTGTAGCCCTAAACCTACCTTAATCCAACCCTGAACATTAACAATAACCCTAATTCCAATTCTAACCCTCATCCTAGACCTAAAGCTAGCGATAACACCACCCATTCCCCTAAACATAACCTTGACCCCAACGCTAACCCTAAAACTAGCCCTACCCCTAGCCCTAACCTTAACACTAAACCTAGCCCTAATTCTAACCCTAATTTAGCTGTAACCCTAAACTTAACCTAAGCCTGGTACTAAGTCTAAAACTAACTCTCTTCCTAGCCTTATCACTAGTTCTAACTCTATCACTTCTGGAGCCCTAACCTAGCCCTAACCCTAGTCCTATATCTAACCCTAAATCTAAATCTAACCCTAACCGTAATCCTAAACCTCATTCTAACACTAACCCTAACTCTAACACTAATCCAAAATCTAGCCCTACCTCTAGCCCTAGCCCTAAAACAAAACCGAGCCATAGCCCTAACCCTAAATCTTAATGTAAACCAAACCCTAACCCTACACTTAGCCCTAACTTTAGCCCTAAATAGAGTCCTAAACCTAACCCTAAAACAAACCCTTACCCTGACTCTGACCCTAACACTAAACCTAGCCCTATATATCGCCCTCACCCTAAATCTATGATTTGCATGCTTCACCATAGGGCTACATTCACAAGGAACAAATCAGAGAGTGCCCACAGAGAACTGATTTGAGTGTGTGATGATTCAGTCAGCTAACACCAACCCTGTTTGTTATCCAGCTCCATTTCCAATTACGCATATAAGTCAAGATGAAGTGAAATCTTAAAACACAAACTGTTCCTGACAGTGAACCATGAATTGAGAAGGCCCAAACATGGGGAATATAGTAAGACTAGGTAAAAGATGAATTCTCCCTGATATCAAAGAAACTTGAAAAAAACTAACTCTAACCCCAACACTAATTCTAACCCTAGCCCTAACCCTAACCCTAACCCTAACCCTAACCCCAACCTGATTAGAGAACCTTTGATCATAGGAGACCAAAACTTTGGAACACAAACTGTTCCTGACAGTGAACCATGAACTGAGAAGGCCCAAACATGGGGAATATAGTAAGACTAGATAAAAGATGAATTCTCCCTGGTATCAAAGAAATTTGAAGAAAACTAACTCTAACCCCAACACTAATTCTAACCCTAGCCCTAACCCTAAACATAACCCTAACCCCAACCTGTTTAGAGAACCTTTGATCATAGGAGACCAAAACCTAGTAGGGAAAGGTAACAGATGAATCCTGCCCAGTATAAAGAAAAAAATCTGACAAAATAATTGGGGGATGTGTTTCAGTACATGCCTATTTTTTTTCCTAAAGTGATCTTTGTTAATGTTCTTTTCATTGCCATAGCATTGGAAAACTTTCACTAGGAAGAAACCAGAGAGTGCCCACAGAAAACTGATTGAGTGTGTGAAATTTCAAGCAGCTAGCACTAACCGTGTTTGATTACTAGCTCCATTTCCATTTACCCATATAGGACAACTTGAAGTGAAACTTTAAAATACAAACTGTTCCTGACAGTGAACAATTGAAATTAGAAGTCCCAAAACTGGGGAACATAATAAGGCTAGGTAAAAGAGAAATCCTGCCCAGTAACAAAGAAATTTGAACAAAAATAACTCTAACCTTAACATTAGATCTAACTCTAGTCCTAAATCTAACACTAAATGTAGACCTATCCTGTTTATAGAGCTTTGATCATACAAGTCCCAAACTTGGGGAACCCAGGGCAGCAAGCTAGCAGATGAATCCTGTGCAGTATCAAACATATCTGACCAAAATAATTGGGGGAAGGTAGTTCAGGACATTCATATTTTCCTGATTTCTCATAAAGTGCTCTTGGATAAAGTTGTTTTTGCATGCTTGTGCTTAGAGCTTCTTTCACAAGGAAGAAACCACAGAGTGCCCAGAGAACAGGTTGAGTTTGTGAAGTTTCAAGCAGCTAGCACAAACCCTGTTTGATTTCTAGCTCCATTTCCATTTATCTGTATAGGTTCAAATTAAGTGAAACCTTAAAACTCAAACTGTTCATGACAGTGAACCTTGAATCAAAAAGGCCCAAAACTGGTGAACATAGTAAGGGTAGGTAAAAGATGACTCCTGCCTAATATAAAAAATAATAATAATAATTGAACAAAACTAACTCTAACCCTAACAGTCACTCTAACACTAGCCCTAACCCTAACCTTAAAACTAACCCTAACCTCTTTAGAGAACCTTTGATCATAGAAGTTCCAAACTTGTGGAGACTAGTGGGGAAAGCTAACAGATGAATCGTGTGCAGTATCAAAGCAATGTGACCAAATGACTGGGAGACGTATTTTAGTACATGCATATTTTCCTGTTGTCTCCTAAAGTTCTCTCAGATAAAGTATTTTTTTTTTGCATGCTTCAGCTTTGGGATACTTTCACAAGGAAGACATCAGAGAGTACTGACAGGGAATTGATTGAGTATGTGAAGTTTCAATCAGCTAGCACCAAAACTGTTTGATTTTGAGCTCCATTTCCATTTACCCATAGAGATCAAAAGGAAGTGAACTCTTAAAACATACAATATTCCTGACAGTGAACACTTGAACTAAGAAGGTCCAAAACTGGGGAACTTAACAAGGGTCAGGAAAAGATGAATATTGCTCAATATCAAATAAATATGAACAAATCTAACTGTAACTCTAATGCTAGATTGGACTCTAACCCAAACCTAACCCTAAGCTGTTTAGAGAACCTATGATCATAGAAGTCCCAAAATTGGGGATCCTAGTGGGGAAAGCTAGTAGATGAATCCTGCACAGTATCATAGAATTATGACCAAATAATTGGGGAAGGTATTTCAATATATTTATATTTCCCTCTTTGCTCCTAAAGTGCTCTCGGATAAACTTGCTTTTCATGCTTCAGCTTAGAGCTACATTCACAAGAAACAAACCAGAGAGTGCCCACAGAGAACTGATTGAGTGTGTGAAGTTTGAAGCAGCCAGCACCAAACTGATTAGATTAGAATTACATTTCTAGCTCTAATCCCATTTAGGTCAAAATGAAGTGAAACCTTAAAATAGAAATTGTTCCTGAAAGTGAACCATTGAATCTTGAAGGCCCAAACTTGGGGAGCCTACTAAGGGTAAGTCAAGGATAAATACTGTGCAGTATCAAAGTAATCTGACCAAAAAAATTTGAAGCTCTTTCAGTACATGTGTATTCTGCTTGTTCCTAAATCACTCAGAGATAAAGCTGTTTCTTTCTATATCAGCTTATGGCTAATTCCACAGGAAAAAAAATAACAGAGAATCCTCACTGAGTACTGTTTGAGTGTGTGATGATTCAAGTAGCTAGCCCAAACCCTGTTTGTTTACCAGCTTCATTTCCATTCACCCCTATAGGGCAAAAAGAAGAGAAACATGAAAATTGAAACTGTTCCTTAAAGCAAACCCTTTGTGTAGGAGGCCCAAACATTTGGAGTAAAGTCAAAATAGGAAAAAAGATGAATCCTGCACAGTATCATAGAAATTTGAAAACAAAACTAACACTAACCCTAACACTAGGTCTAATCTAAATCCTAACACTAACACTAACCCTAACACTAACCTTAACCTGTTTAGAGTCACTTTGATCCTGGAAGTCCCACACTTGTGGAGCCACGTGGGGCAGGCTAACAGATGAATTTTTCACAGTATCAAAGAAATCTGACCAAATAATTGGGGGAGGTAGTTCAGCACATGCATATTTCCATTTTCCCCTAAAGTGCTCTCACATAAAGTTGCTTTGCATGCTTCCACTTAGGGCTACATTCACAAAGAATAAACAAGAGAATGCCCATAGAGAACTGATTGAGTGTGTGATGTTTGAAGTAGCTATCACCAACCCTGTTTGATTTCCAGGTCCATTTACATTTACCCACATAGGTCAAAGTAAAGTGAAAACTTAAAATACAAACTTTTCCAGACAGCTCACACTTGACCCAAGAGGCCCAAACCTAGAGAATAGAGTAAGGCTATGAAAAAGCAGAATCCTGCCAGTATCAAAGAAATTTGAACAAAACTCAATCTAACAAAACACTACCTGTAAACCTAGCCCTAACCTAATACTAAACCTAACGTAACCTGTTTAGAGAACCATTGATCATAGTAGTCCCCAAATAAAGGAGCCTACTGTGGCAACCTAAAAGATAAATCCTGCACAGTATCAAAGAAATATGACCAAGTAATAGGGGGAGGTATTTCAGTACATTCATATTTTCTGTTTTTACTAATGTGCTCTTTGTTAAATTATTTTTTCATGCTGCAGTTTAAGGTACTTTCACAAGGAACAAACCAGAGAGTGTCCACAGAGAGCTTATTGAGTGTGTGAAGTTTCAAGCAGCTGGTACTAACCCTGTTTGATTTACAGCTCCATTTTCATTTACATCTATAGACCATAATAAAGTGAAACCTAAAAATTCAAACTGTTCCTGAGAGTAAACTGGCAAACCTTGAAATACCAAACTTGGGGATCCCACTAAGGCTAGGAAAATGATGAATCCTGTACAGTATCAAAACAATCAAGCAAAAATTTGAAGCTTGCTCCTAAAGTGCTCACAGATAAAGCTGTTTCTTTCTACTTCAGCTTTGGGCTACTTCCACAAGAAACAAACGAGAGAATGTGCACTGAGAACTGATTGAGTGTGTGAAGCTTCAAGCAGCTAGCACAAACCCTGTTTGAGTTCCAGCTCCATTTCCATTCACCCCTATAGGGCAAAATGAAATTAAACATGAAAATTAAAACTGCTCCTGAGAGCAACTCTTTTTACCTTGGAGGCCCAAACATGGGGTGTATACAAAGAATAGGAGAAAGATGAATCCTACCCAGTATCAAAAAAGTTGAAAAATACTAACTCTAACCCTAACACTAGCTCTAACCCTTGCCCTAACTATAACCATAACCATAACCATAACCTGTTAAGAGTACCTTTGATCATAAAATTTTCAAACTTGGTGAGTCTAGTGGGGCAAGCTTACAGATGAATTCTGCACAGTATCAAAATAATCTGACCAAATAATTGGGGGCGGTATTTCACTACATGCATATTGCCCTGGATTCTCCTAAAGTGATCTTGGATAAATTTGTTTTGCATGCTTCACCTCACAGCTACTTTCACAAGGAAGAAAGTAGAGAGTGCCCAAAGACAACTGATTTAGTATGTGAAGTTTCAACCAGCTAGCACCAATCCTCTGATTTCTAGCTCCATTTGCATTTACCCATATAGATCAAAATGAAGTGACACATTTAAAACAAACTATTCCCAACAGCAAACCATTGAAAAAAAGGCCCCAAAATGGGGCACATAATAAGGCTAGGTAAAAGATGAATCCTTCCCAGTATCAAATAAATTTGAACAAAACAAACTCTAGCACTAACCCTATCTCTAAAACTAGCCCTAACCCTAATCCTAAACCTAACCCTAACCTGTTTAGAAAATCATTGATCCCAGATGTTCCAAACGTGGGGAGTTTACTGAGGCAAGCTAACAGATGAATCCTGTGCAGCATCTAAGAAATCTGACCAAATAATTGGGGGAGATAGTTCAGTACATGCCTATTATCTTGTTTTCCCCTAAAGTACTCTCAGATAAATTTGCTTTACATGCTTCATGTTAGGGTTATATTCACAAGGAACAAAGCAGAGAGTCCACACAGAGACCTGACTTGAGTGTGAGATCTTTCAATCAGCTAGCACCAACCCTCTTTGATTTCGAGCTCCATTTCCCTTTACCATATAGGTCAAAATGAAGTGAAACCTAAAAAAAAAAAAAAGAAAAAAAAAAAAAAAAGAAAAAACTGTTATTGTCAGCGAACCATTGAAATGAGAAGGCCCAAACCTGGGGAACATAGTAAGGCTAGGTAAAAGATAAATCCTAACCAGTATCAAGAAAATTTGAAGAAAACTAACTTTAATCCTAACACTAGATCTAAACCTAGCCCTAACACTAACTGTAACCTTAATCCTATCCTGTTTGGATAACCTTTGATCATAGAAGTCCCAAAGTTGTGAAGCCTAGTGGGGCAAGCTAAGAGATGAAAAATGCACAGTTTCAAAGAAATCTGACCAAATAATTGCAGGAGGTAGTTCATTATATGCTCATTTTCCTGTTGTCTCCTAAAGTGCTCTCAGATAAAGTTGTTTTTGCATGTTTCTCCTTTGGTCTATATTCAATAGAAAGAAAGTAGAGAGTGCTTGCAGAGAACTAATTGAGTGTGTGACATATCAAGCAGCTAGTACCAACCCTGTTTCATTTCCAGCTTCATTGTCATTAACACCTATAGACCATATTGAAGTGAAACCTAAAAATTCAAACTGTTCCTGAGAGTGAACTTTTGAACTTAAAGGCCCCAAATTGGGGATCCTATCAAGGCTAGGTAAAGCATGAATCCTGTACAATATCAAAGTAATTTGACAAAAAAAAATATTGAAGATTACTCCTAAACCACTCACAGATGAAGATAATTTTTTTTTTCTATTTCAGCATAGGGATGCTTCCACAAGAAACAAACCAGAAAATGCACACTGAGAACTGATTGAGTGTGTGAAGTTTCAAGGAAACTTTCAAACCAACTATGTTTGATTTCAAGCTCTATTTCCATTTACTCATATAGGTCAAAATGAGGTGAAAACTTAAAATACAAACTGTTCCTGACAGTGACCCACTGAACCCAGAATGCCCAAATTGGGGATAATAGTAAGGTTAGGGAAAAGATGAATCCAGCCCAGTATCAAAAATTTTGAACAAATTTATCTCTAACTAGCTCTAAACCTAACCCTAATCATAACCATAACCCTAACCCTTACCTGTATAGAAAACCATTGATCCTACATATCCCAAACATGGGGAGCCTAGTGGGGAAATTTAAATATGAATACTGCACAGTAACAAAGAAATCTGATCAAATCATTGGGAAACTTATTTCAATACATATATATTTCTGGGTTTTCTCCTTAAGGGCTCTCAGATACAGTTGCTTTTGCATGCTTCAGCTTTGGCCTACCTTCAAAAGAAACAAACGAGAAAGTGCCCACTGAGAACTGATTTGTGAAGTTTCAAGTACCTCCTACCAACCCTGTTTGATTTCCAGCTCAATTTTCATTCACATCAATAAGCCATAAAGGAGGAAAATCTTAAAATACAAACTGTTCCTGACAGTGAAGCATTGAACAGAGAAGGCCCAAACCTGTGGAGCATGGTAAGGCTAAGTAAAAGATGAATCTTTCCCAATATCATAGAAATTTGAAGAAAACTAAGGGCACGCTAGAGCTCTATGTGCACATGGAAAGCTCTGCTGTGTGGTTGCTCTCAGCTCAGTAGGAAGTCAGAAGTTTCGGCAGCGCATGAGCTCTCTGCACAGACGGAAGTCTCAGATGTGCATGTGCTCTCAGTTCAGACAGAGTCTCAGCCACACATGAGCTCTTGGCGCACATGGAAGTCTTGGCCACGGGTTCACTCTCGGCTCAGACAGAAGTCTTGGCCGTGCTGGAGCTCTCGGCGCAGAGGATAGGTGGTACAGAACACAGAGGCTTTGCTTGTGGGGTCACCAGACCAAGCTCTGGACATGGCCAAAGGTAACCCAGAACCACCCACCTCACCAAACAGCCTACACAGGTAACAGATGGAATCCATTTTGGAAAATCTTACTCACCATCTATCGGTGGCCCAGGCTACCAGCTCATTTCTGCAGGTGCTCAGGTACCCGGTTTCCAACTCCCTTACCTCCAGCTGGGATAACTCAAGATTTTTCTCACAAGCATTTTTTTTTGGGGGGGCGTAGCTATCAATGCAGGACAGCAACTGTAGAGGCACCTGGATTCCAACTCAGAGACTAAGAGTAGGGAGGCTCCAGGTAGAAGCTCAAGCCCTCTCAAACTGGCTACCTCCACCACCCTTAGCACAGAGATTCAAGCTAAGAATAGACAACTCCACCTCCTGGAAGAAAACATAGTTCTGAGAGACTTTTCTATTCTCGCTCTTCTCATCTATTCTCCTCTACCCTTTCCCAGCTGGCCCTCATAATCTCAACATATGTGAAACCAAGAACTTTGCATGAAATTGGACTTTAAGAACTGAATCACCAGAATAGTATAATATAGAGGAATTGCATAGGTCCACCTCACCCCCCTTTATTTTCTCTTATTTTCGTTCTCCCTCTCTTTCTTTCTTTCCTTGTTTTCCTCCTATTTCTTGCTCCCTCTATCCCACTTTCAACCTCCTAATTTTACTATTTATACATAAGGTATTTTTATGAATACAGATAAGGAATTTGAATTTATACATTCTTCCATAAATTACCCCTGTCTATTCATACAGTTCTCCTCAATTTGCTAAGATAGGTTAATCTCATACCCTACCTCCTTTCCCCCTTAACATAGCATCCTACCCCTGACCATCAGTTCTCTATATACCACCAGAAATGGTATGCCTTTCATGAAACTAATGACTAAATTCTAAATAATAATTGAAGCCAACATCTGTAGGCATAGAATCTAAATATAAATGTATTTATAATGGTTAGGCTTAGGCTTCGGGTTAGGGTTAGATTTAGAGTTAGGATTTGATCTATGGTTAGGTCTAGGACTAAGGATAGGGCAAAGGTTAGGACTAGGATTAGGGCTACAGTTAGAGTTATGGTAAGGGATAGGGTTAGAACTAGTGATAGGGCTAGTGTGAGAGTTAGAGTTAGTCTTAGGGCTAGGGCTAGGGTTATGTTTTGGGATAGGGCTAAATTAGGGCTAGGGTTAGTGTTAGGTTTAGACATCAGGTTAGGATTAGAGTTAGGGTTATATATAGAGTAAGTGAGTGGGTTATAGCTAAGTTGAGTGCTAGGGTGAGGGTTAGTATTAGGGTTAGGGCTAGGGATAGGGTTAGGGTTGTGATTAAGGCTAGGCTTAGGGTTAGAATGAAGGCTAGTGTTTGTGTTAGGGTTAGGGCTCGTATTAGGGATAGGGCTAATTCCAGGTCTAGGGTTTCAGTTAGGGATAGATTTTAGTGTTAGGTTTATGGCTTGGTCCACTCTAAGGGTTTTGTTTAGGGTAACTGTCAGGGTTAGAGCTAGGGTTATTATTAGGGTCAGGTTCAAGTTTAGGTTTTGGTTTAGGTTAGAGGTATGGTTTAGGACTCAAATTAGCATTAGGTTTAGGGTTAGGGTTAATGACAGGGTAAGGTTTAGGGTTTAGATGTGGTTTAGTGTAATGGAGAGGGCTAAGGTTAGGCCTAATATTTAGCATAAGGTTAGGGTTATAATTAGGGTAATGGATAGGGTTAGGCCTAAGATTAGTGCTAGGGGTATGTATAGGATTAGGGCTTTTGTTTGGGTTTGGGTTAGGGTTAGGTTTAAGTTTAGGGTTAAAGCTAGGCTTAGGACTCAGATTAAGGCTAGGTTTGGGGTTAGGTTGGGGCTAGAGTAAGGCTTGGGGTAATGTACAAAATAGGGTTATGATTAGCGCTAATAATAGGGTTAGGGTTAGTGCTAGGTCTAGTGTTAGGGTTAGGTTTATGATTATAACAGTATTTAGAGCTAGAGTTAATGTTAGAGTCAGAGTCAGTGTGTGGATTATTTTTCAGGTTAGATTTAGGACCAGAATTAGAGATAGGTGTACTGCTAGGTGTAAGGTTAGGGGTTGGTTTAGGTTAAGGGTTAGGATTAGGTCTATGACTCGGTTTTGTTTTAGGGCTAGGGGTAGGGTTAGGGCTAGTTTTAGGAAAAGTGTTAGGGTTAGGGCTACTGTTAGTGTGAGGTTTAGTCATAGTTTTAGGGTTAGATTTAGAGTTAGGTTTAGATCTAGGGTTTGAGCTAGAGCTAAGAATACCTCTAGGGTTAGTGCTAAGTTTAGGGATAGGTTTGGGTGATGGTAAGGGATTGGGTTAAAACTCAGTATAGGGCTAGGGCGAGAGTTAAAGTTAGTCTTAAGGCAAGGGTTAGTGTTAGGGTTAGGCCTAGGGTTAGGGCTAGGTTTAGTGTTAGGTTTAGGGTTAGGGTTAGGTTTAGGGTAAGGGTTTGGATTATAGCTAGTTTTATGGCTAGCGTGAGGGTTAAAATTAGGGTTAGGGTTAGGTTTATGTTTAAAGTGAAGTTTATGGCTAGGATGTGGGCTAAGGTTTGTGTTAGGGTTAGGACTAGGATTAGAGCTAGGGCTAAAGTCAGGTCTAGGGTTACAGTTAGGGATAGTTTAGGGTTAGGTTTATAGCTATGTCTATTTTAATGGTTAGGTTTATGGTTAGAATCAAGTTTAGAGCTAGGAGTACTATTAGGGTTAGGGTAAGGTTTAGGGTTTTTGTTAGGTTAAGGTTGAGGTTTAGGGCTCGAATTAGCATTATTGTTAAGGATAGGGTAATAGTAATTTTAGGTTTAGGGTTCAGGTTAAGTGTAGGGTAATGGATAGGTTTAGGGTTAGGGATACTATTAGGTTTTGGCCTAGGGTTTGCATAAGGGATAGGGTTATCATTAGAGTAATGGATATGTTAGAGCTAGGTTTAGGGCTAGGGTTATGCTAAGTATTAGTTCTAGACTTAAGCTTAGGTTTAGTTTAGGTCTATGGTTAGGATTAGGATTAGCTTTAGGGTTAAAGCTAGGGTAGGCCTTTGATTAGGGCTAGGTTTTATGATAGCTTAGGGCTACAGCTTATGTAAGAACTGGTTATGATTCAGGCTAGTTTTAGGGTTAATGTTAGGGCTAGGTATAGTTTTAGGTTTAGGTTTGTGGTGGTGTTTAGGGCTAGGGATACTGTTAGTGTCAGGGTCAGTGTTCAGGTTAGTGTTATGGTTAGAATTAAACCCAGAATTAGGTCTAGGGGAAGACTTAGTGTTTGGCTTAGGCTAAGGGTTATTCTTAGGGCTATGTCTAGGTTTTTCATTAGGTCTAGGCTTCGAATTATGGCTAGATTAAGGATTAGGTTTAGGTCTAGGGCTAGTGTTAGTGTTAAGATTAGGTATAAAGTTACCAAAAGGGCTACTATTAGGATTCAGTTTAGGGTTAGGTTCAGGTTTAGACCTACAATTAGTGTTAGAGTCAGAATAAGGGTCAGGCTTATAGTTAGGGTTTGGGTTATGGTTAGAGCTAGAATGAGTGCTAGGTTTAGGACTAGTAATAGTTTTATGGTTTGTGTTAGGTTAAGGATTAGGGTTAGCATTAGGATTAGGGTTTGGCTTAGGGTAAGGGATACAGTTAAAACTAGGGTTAGTGTTTGGATAAGGGCAAAAGTTAGGGTTAAAGGTAGGTCTAGGGTTCAGATTTAAGGCTAATTTTTGTGTGAGGATTAGGGCTAGGGTTAGAGAAACAGCTAATGTACGAATTAGGGTTACAAATATGGTTAATTTTAGGGTTATGGTTAGGGGTTAAACCTCTAGTGTTAGGATTAGGTTTAAAGTTAGGGTGATATTTAGAGTGAGTGTTAGTGTTAGGTTAATAGTCAGGGTCAGAGTTTGTTTCAGAGTTAGGTTTAGGACTTGAAATAAGGCTAGGGTTACTGTAAGGGTTTGGTTTAAGGTTAGGGGGTGATTAGAGCTAGCATGAGTGTTAGGATATGAGTCAGAGTCAGGGTTAGTATTAAGGTTAAGGTTAGGACTCAAATTAGGGCTAGGTTAGGTCTAGGTGTAGTATTAGGATTTAGTTTAAGTTAAGGTTTAGTGTTAGGGCTATTACTCGGTTTTGTTGTACTGCTAGGGTTAGGATTAGGGCTAGTTTCATGATTAGTGATAGGGTTAGTGCTAGTATTAATGTTAGGCTTAGGCTTAGGGTTAGTGTTAGTGTTAGAGTTAGAGTTAGATCTAGGGTTAGGACTAGGAATAAGGATTAAGCATGTGTTATGACTAGGTTTATGGCTATGTTTATGGCTAGGGTTAGGGTTCAGTAAAGGGATTGGTTTAGAACTAGGGATAGGGCTAGTGTGAGAATTAGAGTTAGTCTTAGGGCTATGGTTAGTGTTAGAATTAGGGATAGGGTTAAATTAGGTCTAGTATTAGGACTAGGGTTAGTGTTCAGCTTAGGTCTAGTGTTAGGGTTAGGGTTAGGATTAAGATTAGGGTAAGGGATGGTGTTATAGCTATGTTCAGTGGGAGGGTGAGGGTTAGAATTATGTTAGTGCTATGGTTAAGGTTAGGGTTATTATTAGGGCTAGGTTTAGGGCTAGGATGATGGCTAGGGTTGGTTTTAAGTTTAGGTCTAGGATTAGGGCTAGGGTTAATATGAGGTCTTGGGTTATGGTTAAAGATAGTTTTAGTGTTAGGTTTATGGCTAAGTGCAGTGTAAGGGTTAGTTTTATGGTTAGGGTCAGGTTTAGAGCTAGGTGTATTTTTACAGTCAGTGTCTGGGTTAGGGTTTGGGATAGGTTAAGTTTTAAATTTAGGACTCCAATTAGCATTAGGATTAGTGTTAGGTTAATTATGAGCTGAGGTATAGAGTCTAGGTTTGGATTAGGGTAATGGATAGGGTTAGGTTTAGGGATAGTGTTAGGTTTAGGACTAGGTTTAGCATTAGAGTTAGGGTTGTGTTTATGGCAATGGATAGGGTTAGAGCTAGGGTTAGGGCTAGAGTTATGTTTTTTATTAGGTTTAGTGTTAGGGTTAGGATTAGGGTTAAAACATGGGTTAAGGCTCGGATTAGGGCTAGGTTTTGTGTTATGTTAGTGCTAGAGTAAGTGTTATGGCTAATGTAAGTACCAGGGTTATGTTTAGGGCTAAATTTAGGGTTAGGGTTAGGGCTATATCTAGTGTTAGGTTTAGGTTTAGGTTTAGGGCTAGGGTTATGTTTAGAGCTAGGGTTAGTGTTATGGTCAGATTCAGGGTCAGGGTTAGTTTTAGGGTTCGGCTTAAAACTGAAATTAGGGCTAGGATTAGGGTTAGGGTTTGGTTTAGGTTAAGGGTTAGGATTAGGGCTATGGTTCAGTTTTGTTTTAGGGTAGGGCTAGGGTTAGGTCTAGTTTTATGATTAGCATTAGAGTTAGGGCTAGTGTTAGGTTTAGGTTTAGCCTTAGGGTTAAAGTTAGATTTAGAGTTAGGTTTAGGGTTAGGGTTAAGCTTAGGGTTATTGTTAGATTTAGAGTTAAAGTTAAATCTATTTAGGGCTAAGGCTAAGGATAGGGCTAGGGTTAGGGCTAGGATTCGGGTTCTGGTAAGAGATTGGGTTAAAACAAGGGATGGGGCTATGGTGAGAGTTAGGGTTAGTCTTATGGCTAGGGTTAGGACTAGGGTTAAGAATAGGGCTAAATTAGGGCTAAGATTAGGGCTAGGTTAGTGTTAGGGTTAAGGCTAGTGTTAGGGTTTGGGTTAGGAGTAAGGGTATGTTTAGTGCTACCATAAGGGCTGTTATTTATGTTAAGTTTAGAGCTAGGATTAGGGCTAGGGCTAATGTCAGGTCTAGGCTTACAGTTGGGGATAGTTTTAGGATTATTGTTATGGCTAGGTCTAGTGTAAGTGTTAGGATTAAAGTAAGGGTCCGATTTAGACCTAGGGTATTTATTATGGTCAGTGTCAGAGTGAGAATTTCGTTAAAGTTAGAGTTTAGATTTAGGGCTTGAGTTAGCATTTGGGTGTGGCTTAGGGTAATGATAGGGTTTTGTTTAGGGTTCTGGTTTGGTTTAGCTAATTGTTAGGGTTAAGGTTAGGTCTAGGGTTTGAATTAGGGTAAGGGTTAGGGTTAATATAATGGACAGTTTAGGGCTACATTTTGGGCTAGGTTTATGGTTAGGAATAGGCCTTGAGTTATGGTTAGGTTTAGGGTTTGAATT